>NC_051162.1:45584393-45630484 GCF_013339745.2 Dermacentor silvarum | reverse complement strand
TGACTGGAAAGTGATCACTTCCGAATGGGTTTTTAATTACACTCCATTCTAAGTGGGAAAAAAGGGAAGCAGAACCAATCGCCAAGTCTATTGATGAGTACGAATTGTGATGGAGGTTATAATAGGTTGGCTCCTTTTTATTGAAGAGGCATGCACCGGAGTTCACGAGGAAGTTTTCTATGAATCTACCTCTCGCATCGCATCGTGAGTCTCCCCACATCGTGTTATGAGCGTTAAAATCTCCCACGAGTATGTAGGGTTCGGGAAGCTGATCAATGAGGTTATGGAAGTCTTTTTTATCGAGATGATGATTCGGGGGTATATAAATGGAGCACACGGTTACCAACTTACTGAAAAGAAGTGCCCGAACTGACACTGCCTCAAGGGGCGTCTGCAGGGCGACATATTGACAAGCTACAGACTTGTTGGCAACTATTGCTACACCGCCAGACGAGGCGTTCGCCACATCACGGTCTTTACGGTAGATGGTGTAGTGACGAAGAAAGTTTGTATTAGTGGGTTTCAGATGTGTCTCTTGAACACACAGCAACTTTGGATTATGTTTATGTAGGAGTTCTCTAATATCGTCGAGGTTATGAAGAAGTCCTCTCACATTCCATTGTAGTATTTGTGTATCCATAATGAATGTGTTTTGTGCTGTGTGTTTAAGAGAGGAAAGTTATGTTAGCCCACAGGGCCCTTTCCGGGCCCCGTGATGCGGGGTTTGTCTTTCTTGGCGCGCTCCTTCGGCGTCTGAGACGCCGATACACTTGGTGATGTATCCATTGCCTCCGCCGAGGCGCTGGATTCCCGCTCGCGGCGTACACTCGCGGGGGATTCGGGCTTCTCTGCACGAGCAGAGGCCCTAGAAGTCCTAGATGCCGCAGGCCCGGAGGGCTGCTGGCTGTTCTTGCTGGGTGGTGGAACAGCACTAGCTGATCCCTCAGTGGGGGCGGGTGGCACTACCGCCGGTCCACTCTGCGTGGCCCTGACGGTCGCCGAGAACCGTTGTGGCACTGCCCCCTGCCGTGCCACTTCGGAGAATGTCGGTTCCTGTACAATAGAGAGGCGTTTGCGCGCTTCTTTGAACGAAATGTTTTCTTTTACTTTTAGAGTGATTATTTCTTTTTCCTTCTTCCATGAAGGACAGGAGCGAGAATAAGCAGGGTGCTCACCGTCGCAGTTTGCACAGTGGAGTGGGTCGTTGCAGTTGTCCGCGGGGTGGTCATGCGACGCGCACTTTGCACAGGTAGTACGGCCTCGACAGCTCTGAGAGCCGTGACCGAATCTTTGGCACTTAAAACAGCGTCGTGGGTTTGGTATGTATGGTCTGACATTCATTTTCATGTAGCCTGTTTCGATCTGTTCGGGGAGTGTGCTGGTGCAGAAAGTGAGAATAAGGTGTTTCGTAGGAATTTCTTTGTCGTCGCGTCGGATCTTAATTCGCTGCACATTCGTGACATGTTGTTCCTTCCAGCCCTCTAGGAGCTCTGTCTCAGTCAATTCTAAGAGGTCTTGTTCCGAAACTACACCTCGTGTGCTGTTGAGGGAACGATGTGGAGTTACCGAAATTTGGATGTCACCAAATGAAACGAGATTTGCCAGCTTCTCATATTGTACTTTGTCACGAATTTCAAGGAGAAGGTCGCCAGTGGCCATTTTTGTGATTTTGTATCCGGGGCCCAGAGTGTCGGTGAGGCACTTTGCGACAATAAAGGGTGATAGCGTTCTTACAGTCTTTTGGGGAATTTCAGTGTGGATCACATGGAACCGTGGAAAGATTTCCTTGCTCTTGGCAAAAAAGGTGAAAGATTCATCGGTGCGCCCTCTCTTCAAAAGAGGGCGATCAGGGAGTTTTGGGAAGGAGCTTAAAGCCATAAAATTACATAAATTTCGGCAGCTGTGCCAGCCGCCCACCACGGAGCCCAACAAGGGGACGCGGCAAGATTCTGCATATACATGGCCTGCCAGCGCCAGCAGTACACAGCCACTATAACCTAATGTATATACCCAAGAGTGGATATGTTACACACGGTTAACCCTTGCCGCCTGGAAATTCGGAAGTAAGAAGAAGTGAAAAGAGGACAGGAAAGCTGAAAAGGTGAAAGATAAAGACGATGATTGGAGAGGAGGACAGGAAAAGGCGACTGCCGATTTCCTCCAGGTGGGTCAGTCTGGAGGCGCCGTCTATGTGAAGCAGAGGCCAAAGAGGTGTGTTGCCTCCGCCGAGGGGCCGTAAAGGTCCGAACACCCGGCATCGGCTCAACCCCCAGGATCCCCCTTTCCCCAGACACGGCTAAGCCGCGCACGGCTACACGCGGGAGGGTCCAAACCTCGTGTGCTCGGGTCCGTGGTGTCGCAACACACCAAACGCCTGCTTACGCAGACGCCCCTGCGGATAGTCTGGTCAAATGGCGTTTGCGGTGATTGAACGGGTTGTAGCAAGCCGGCTGGTTTCGTTGGAGATGACTTGCGCCGCTCGCACTCTAGGCAGGTCCGAACGTGATGTTTCACGGCAACGGGCAGTCCTGGCCAATAATATTGTCACGTAGTAGTGACGATGAAGCAAACAGTCGTAAAACTGGGAATGACGAAACTGATTCTTTATTGGGCGAACCTGTGCCCACAAAAGCAAGTTACACTTGAAGCACAACGATAGCGGCGAACACAGTCGGCGATCGTCGGAATCTGATCAGCGGCGAAACGCGTCGGCTTTTATACCTGAGTCATCGAAGGTTCCAGATTAATCCCTGATGCCCGCGTGTCTTCCAGAAAGTTCTAGACAATTCGCATCGGTCACACAATCAGATAACATAAGCGTCTGTGAAAACAGGCAACGGAAAGAAGCATCGATAACGTTCTAGAAACCTCCGACACAGGCGCGTCCTGCGCCGAGCGATAACGTTTAACATTAGTTAGCCGGTGGAAAGCGGCCACCGGTGAAAGATAAACATGTATACGTGTCAATACCCTCCCCTTAAAAAGCATCGTCCCGATGCTACAAGCACGAAAGCGAAAACAAAACAATGCGTTATAAACAACAAAAAACAATAACAAAGTAACAAAGTACCTAATGTCGTCAGCGGGCGTAGAAAGGTTTAAGACGCACCACATGGATGACTTCAGGTCGTGCCCGGCGCCGCTGTGATTGCGAAATGCCGTCTGGCACGACGGCATAGTCCAGTGCGCCAATACGTCGGATTATCTTATATGGTCCGAAATAGCGACGCAAGAGTTTCTCGCTAAGTCCTCGTCGGCGTATCGGAGTCCAGACCCAAACACGGTCGCCGGGCTGGTACTCGACGTTGCGTCGTCGAAGATTGTAGTGTCGGCTGTCGGTCCTCTGCTGCTTCTTGATGCGCAAGCGGGCGAGCTGTCGACCTTCTTCGGCACGCTGCAAATAGGTGGCAACGTCGAGATTTTCTTCGTCGGTGACGTCCGGTAGCATGGCGTCAAGCGTCGTTGCCGGGTTCCTTCCGTAGACCAGGTTGAAAGGCGCCATGTGCGTCGTTTCTTGCATGGCCATGTTGTATGCGAAGGTCACGTACGGAAGGATGGCATCCCACGTCTTGTGTTCGACGTCGACGTACATTGCCAGCATGTCGGCGATGGTCTTATTTAGGCGCTCGGTGAGGCCATTCGTCTGCGGGTGGTAGGCGGTGGTGCGGCGATGGCTTGTCTGGCTGTATCGCAGGATGGCTTGAGTTAGTTCAGCCGTGAATGCCGTACCTCTGTCGGTGATGAGGACTTCTGGGGCACCGTGACGCAGGAGGATGTTCTCAACGAAGAATCGGGCTACCTCGGCGGCACTGCCTTTGGGCAAGGCTTTTGTTTCGGCGTAGCGGGTGAGGTAGTCCGTAGCTACGACGATCCATTTATTCCTGGACGTCGACGTCGGAAAAGGCCCCAGTAAGTCCATCCCGATCTGCTGGAACGGTCGGCGAGGTGGCTCGATCGGCTGTAGAAGTCCGGCTGGCCTTGTCGGCGGTGTTTTGCGTCGCTGACAGTCTCGGCATGTCCTTACGTAATGGGCGACGTCGGCAGAGAGGCGAGGCCAGTAGTATTTTTCTTGTATCCTCGCGAGCGTGCGGGAAAAGCCGAGGTGTCCAGCCGTTGGGTCGTCATGGAGAGCTTGCAGAACCTCTGGACGCAATGCTGAGGGTACCACGAGGAGGTAGTTGGCTCGGAGAGGCGAGAAGTTCTTCTTTAGAAGAATGTCGTTTTGCAAGAAAAACGACGCCAATCCTCGCCTGAACACCTTCGGCACAATGACGGTCTTGCCTTCCAGGTAGTCTACAAGGCTCCTTAGTTCCGGGTCGGCTCGCTGTTGTTCGGCGAATTCGTCGGCACTGATGGGTCCCAAGAAAGTGTCGTCATCCGGGTCGTCCTGTGGCGGCGGTTCGACGGGGGCGCGAGACAAGCAGTCGGCGTCAGAGTGCTTTCGCCCGGACTTGTAAACGACGGTGATGTCGAATGCTTGAAGTCTCAGACTCCATCGTGCGAGGCGACCTGAAGGATCCTTCAAGTTAGCTAGCCAACACAAGGCGTGGTGGTCGCTCACGACTTTAAAGGGCCTGCCATAGAGGTAGGGGCGAAACTTTGATGTAGCCCAGATGATGGCGAGGCACTCCTTTTCTGTTGTGGAATAATTTGATTCCGCCTTCGATAGCGACCGGCTAGCGTAACTTACAACCCTTTCTAGTCCGTCAGTCCTCTGCACAAGAACGGCGCCGAGTCCTACGCTGCTTGCGTCGGTGTGGACTTCAGTATCGGCGTTTTCGTCGAAATGCGCAAGTATTGGCGGCGATTGCAGGCGTCGCTTCAGTTCTTCAAATGCTTCGATTTGCGGCGTCTCCCACTTGAACTCGACGTCGGCCTTCGTGAGATACGTCAGTGGCTCAGCGATCCGTGAAAAATTCTTGACGAAGCGCCTGTAATAGGCGCACAGTCCAAGAAATCTACGCACTGCCTTCTTGTCAGCGGGCGGAGGAAAGTTGGAGATGGCCGCAGTTTTCTGAGGGTCGGGGCGCACTCCAGACTTGTTGATTACGTGGCCCAAAAACAAGAGCTCCTCATATGCGAAGCGGCACTTCTCTGGCTTTAACGTGAGTCCGGAGGTTTTGATTGCTTGAAGAACTGTTTCAAGGCGCCGCAGGTGTTCTTCGAAGCTTGAGGCAAACACAACGACGTCGTCCAAATAGACAAGGCAAGTCTGCCATTTCAAGCCTGCCAGTACTGTATCCATGACGCGTTGGAAAGTCGCAGGTGCCGAGCAAAGACCAAACGGCATGACCTTGAACTGGAACAGTCCGTCTGGTGTTATAAAGGCAGTCTTCTCCCGGTCCCTCTCGTCGACTTCAATTTGCCAGTAGCCGGTTTTGAGGTCCATCGACGAAAAATACTTTGCGTTGTAGAGTCGATCCAACGCGTCGTCAATCCGTGGGAGGGGGTATACGTCCTTCTTCGTGATCTTGTTGAGGCGACGATAATCGACGCAGAAACGTAGGGTTCCATCCTTCTTCTTCACTAACACCACGGGGGACGCCCACGGACTCTTGGACGGCTGGATGATGCCGTCGCGTAGCATTTCGTCGACTTGGTGCCTTATGGCTTCACGTTCGCGCGCCGAAACTCGGTACGGGCTCTGACGGAGTGGGCGGACATTTTCGTCGGTGATGATGCGGTGCTTGGCGACAGGGGTTTGTCGAACTTTTGACGACGACGAGAAGCAGTCCTTGTATTGCAGGAGCAGAGCTTTTAGTTGTTCTTTCTTATGCCTGGGAAGGTTCTGATTGACGTCGAAAGTTGGCTCAGGTATTATAGTCGTCGTTGCAGGTGCACTGGAATCCGTGAAGGCGAAAGCACTGCTGGCTTGTACTATTTCGTCGATGTAGGCGACCGTGGTGCCTTTGTTAATGTGCTTGTATTCAGGGCTGAAGTTCGTGAGCATCACCCTTGCTTTCCCTGCACGTAGCTCAGCTATGCCTCTAGCGACGCAAATTTCACGGTCGAGCAGTAGGTGATGATCGCCCTCGATGATGCCCTCTATGTCTGCAGGCACTTCGGTACCGACGGAAATCATTACGCTGGAGCGAGGCGGAATGGTGACTTGTTCTTCAAGCACATTCAAGGCATGGTAACTTATGCTTGTATCCGGTGGTAGCGCGTTGTGCGTTGAAAGCGTTATCGACCTGGATCTTAAGTCGATGACTGCACCGTATTGGTTTAGAAAGTCCATGCCTAGGATGACATCCCTGGAGCAGTGCTGCAGGATTACGAAGCTCGCCGGGTAAGTGCGGTTGTTTACCGTGACTCGGGCTGTGCAGATTCCAGCCGGCGTTATTAGGTGGCCTCCAGCTGTCCGGATATCAGATCCTTGCCAGGCCGTCTTCACCTTCTTTAACTTGGCGGCGAACGCGCCACTGAAGACGGAATAGTCGGCGCCAGTGTCGACGAGAGCGGTGACGTTATGACCGTCGATGAGCACGTCGGCTTGCTCCGCTGCTGCTAAGTCGCGTCGGCCGGTCTTCTTGCGGCGGCGAAGTGCTGTCAAGGCTGTTGCTAGGCGGCGTGCTGATATCTCGTCGTAATGATTCGCGAATCGTCGTCGTCGTCGGCGGAGGATCTTCGGCATTGCGTCGTACAGCAACCGCACCTCCATCGGTTGCTGCCTTTAGTTTCCCCGGTAAGGGCTGGGAGATCGGCCCCGGGTGGGACCGGTGTACTGATGACGATGCGGCGAGATGTAGCGGCCTGGTGACGGCGAGCGTGAGGGTCGTCGGGGTTGCCACTGGGCTCCGGCGAGGTAGTCGGCAATGTCGCGCGGTCGTTCACCCCGCACTGGACGCGGCGCGTTGACGGCGAACCCTCGTAGGCCCATCTCGCGGTATGGGCATCGGCGGTAGACATGGCCGGCTTCCCCGCAGTGATAGCAGAGCGGGCGGTGGTCGGGGGCGCGCCAAATGTCCGTCTTCCTCTGGTAGCTGCGCTGGGCGACGGGCGGGCGTGCTGGCGGCGGCGGTGGTGGACGTCGGAACTGCGGCGTTACGGGGCCCTGGCGCGAGCGCGGAGGGGGGCCTTGACGACGGGCGACGGCGGCGTAGGTCAGCGCTTCCGGCTCGGGTTGCGGCGATTCGGGAAGTCTTAGCGATTGCTGGATTTCCTCCCGCACGATATCGGCGATGGAAGCAACTTGAGGCTGCGACGACGGTAGCAACTTCTGCAGCTCTTCGCGTACTATCGCCCTGATGGTGTCTCGTAGGTCGTCGGAAAGTCCTTGGACTTCGACGTAGTGTGGCGTCGAACGGCGATTGTATTGCCGGTTGCGCATGTCCAGTGCTTTCTCGATCGTCGTAGCCTCCGAGAGAAAGTCTTGGACTGTTGTTGGTGGATTGCGTACCAGTCCGGCGAATAGCTCCTGCTTAACTCCCCGCATGAGCAAGCGAACTTTCTTGTCTTCGGGCATAGCTGGATCGGCGTGCCGGAACAATCGAGTCATTTCTTCAGTGTACATACCGATGCTCTCATTCGGGAGCTGTACACGGTTTTCCAGCAAGGCTGCAGCTCTTTCTTTACGGACGACGCTCGTGAAGGTGTCCAGGAAGGCGGCTCGGAAGAGGTCCCAGGTTGTTAGTGAACGTTCCCTATTCTCGAACCAGGTTCTGGCGCCGTCTTCAAGAGAGAAGTAAACATGGCGCAGCTTTTCGTCGCAGTCCCACTTGTTGAACGTAGCGACCCGGTCGTATGCCTCCAGCCAGCTTTCGGCGTCTTCACATGGCGAACCGCGGAAAGTCGGCGGCTCCCTGGATTGTTGCATCACGACCGCAGATGTTGGCACAGGGGCTGTCATGGTAGCTGCTGCCGAGGTCATGACTTTTGTCCTCTTGGTCTTCTCAGGTAGGGGTTCGTACTCCGGTGGCAGGTTCAGTAGCCTGCGACTAGCTCGCTGGTCGGGGTAGGCGTCGACGTCTTCTAGACGGTGTGGGCTTGGCTCACGGCTGGACGGGGGGGTCCGGTACAAGGACATAAAAGCACCTCCACCAGATGTCACGTAGTAGTGACGATGAATAAAGCCCCTATATTTATAAAAGTAGCGCCATCCACTTCCCTCCTCCTCCGTTCCACTATCGCGCTCGGCACGACCAGCGCGATCGAGGCGCGATATCGACAGTGGCGCCGCCTGCGTCGGGCCTGCCGTGGCAGACGACAGCTAACGCGCTACCAGAGGAAATCCGAGGAAAACTTCGATCGCGCCCTGCGGAGACGTTTTTGAGGCGCGATTTTGCTTCGTCAGTCACTAACTGGTCTTAATAATGCCGTTTTGGAAGTAGCAACGCTACGATGCGAGACGGCGCAAATATCAAGTGTGCAACGAGCGTTTGCGCACGCCGGATGGTAAACAAAAAAAAGCCTTTTGCCCTCGCCTTGTCGGTTGCGGCAACTTAAGGCGCAGCAGCATGCCATCACAACGTAGTTCTTGTCCATAACACGTTTGATCCGTTTGTGCGTACAGCACTTTCGTCGCACAGGCCCGAGAATGGCAGTCGGAGCGCGCTGGAAAGAAAAAAATATACAAAAGCGCGACGCGAACTTCAACGTGACACGGATTGGCCAATGGGGGAGCGGAGGAGGCTGGGGCGACAGGAGGCGGCTAAGAGAGGGCGAGGAGGAAGCGCCGGGGTGAGCGCGGTGGCGGCAAGATCTAAGAATGGCGCTACTTTTATAAATATAGGGGCTTTAACGATGAAGCAAACAGTCGTAAAACTGGGAATGACGAAACTGATTCTTTATTGGGCGAACCTGTGCCCACAAAAGCAAGTTACACTTGAAGCACAACGATAGCGGCGAACACAGTCGGCGATCGTCGGAATCTGATCAGCGGCGAAACGCGTCGGCTTTTATACCTGAGTCATCGAAGGTTCCAGATTAATCCCTGATGCCCGCGTGTCTTCCAGAAAGTTCTAGACAATTCGCATCGGTCACACAATCAGATAACATAAGCGTCTGTGAAAACAGGCAACGGAAAGAAGCATCGATAACGTTCTAGAAACCTCCGACACAGGCGCGTCCTGCGCCGAGCGATAACGTTTAACATTAGTTAGCCGGTGGAAAGCGGCCACCGGTGAAAGATAAACATGTATACGTGTCAATATCTTTGTCGCACTAAGTTCAATGTCCGCGTATATCCTAGATGCCCAGAAGTGACCTCGTTGTGGCATGCTTCCAGTACTTCACTACGAAGAGCAGTAGGAACGACGAGCAGATAGCTTGATCCGCTCGATGAGAAGTTCATTTTGTATAGGGCTTCGTTCCTTAAGCAAAACGATGACAATCTTCTTGCGAAAGCTTTAGGTGCTGTCCGAGTTCGTCCGTCCAAGAAATTAATCAGGTCAAGCAACTCAGGGTCGTCACGTTGTTGTGCGATGGTAGACGTGTCGAGAAGACCAAGGAATGCTGTTTCCTCTTCATCGGTCGAAGGAGCTGACTCAATGGGTGACCGAGACAGGCAGTCAGCGTCGGTATGCCGTTTCCCTGACTTGTGCAGGACCGTCATATCAAACTCTTGCAGTCTCAGGCTCCAACGTGCTAATCGCCTGGAAGGGGCGAAGTGGCGACCGTACAAATAAGGGCGAAATTTTGTAACCGCCCATACCACGGCGAGGCACTCTTTCTCAGTTGTAGAGTAATTTGCTTCTGCGCGTGACAGCGTTCTGCTTGCATAAGCGATCACTCTTTCTGTGTCCTCCTGGGACTGCACAAGCACAGCTCCGAGACCAACATTGCTGGCATCAGTGTGAAGCATTGTCGGAGCTGTCTCGTCAAAGTGGGCAAGCACAGGGGGCGTTTGTAATCGGTTCCGCAAATCATGAAATGCAGCTTGCTGTTCGTCGCCCCATACAAACGCAACGTCATCTCTCGTGAGGCGAGTTAACGGTGACGCAGTGCGAGAAAAGTCTGCAATAAACCGCCGATAATATGCGCAGAGGCCGAGAAAGCGCCTGACAGCCTTTTTATCTGAAGGAACAGGGAACTGTGCGACAGCGGCAATTTTTTTAGGATCCGGGCGGACTCCCGGGTGGCTGACGACATGGCCAAGGAACTCTAGCTCCTCAATGCAAAAGTGGCATTTCTCAGGCTTTAGGGTGAGGCCGGCAGACCGTATAGACTGCAGAACGGCTTCGAGCCATTCAAGGTGCTCTTTAAACGTTGCGGAAAACACTATGACGTCGTCAAGATAGACTAAGCAGGTTTTCCACTTTATCCCCGAAAGCACGGTATCCATAAGCCGTTGAAAAGTAGCAGGGGCAGAGCACAAGCCGAAAGGCAAGACCTTAAATTCGTATAGTCCATCTGGCGTGACAAAAGCGGTTTTCTCACGGTCTCTCGGGTCTACTTCAATTTGCCAATACCCGCTTTTTAAGTCCATGGAAGAGAAATAACGAGCGTTTCGAAGCCTATCAAGTGAATCGTCTATGCGGGGAAGCGTATACACGTCTTTTTTTTTGTCACCTGATTTAGCTTTCGATAATCCACACAAAAACGTTGGCTGCCGTCCTTCTTCTTTACCAAAACTACAGGTGATGCCCAAGGGCTCTTGGAAGGCTGAATCACATCGTCTTCAAGCATTTGGTTTACCTGCTGCTGTATCGCTTCACGTTCTTTTGGGGCCACACGATAAGGGTTTTGGTGAATCGGTCTCGCTTCGTCCTCTGTGATTATGCGGTGCTTGGTTAGGGGCGTTCGACCGACTCTTGGCGTCGTCGCAAAGCAGTCGTGGAACTCGGCCAGTAGCGCAAGAAGTCATTCTCGCTCACGTTGCGGTAAAGTAGTGTTAACGTCAAGCACAGGTGCTGCGTCTTGCGCATGCGCTTCTTCTAGTACTGAAAAGCACCCACGAACCTCAGCGAAATCGTCAAAATAGGCGACAGCCGTGCCCTTTGGTAGGTGCCGTCGCTCTGTGCTAAAATTGGTCAACAACAGGTTCGTGCGCCCATCGGTGACATTTACGATGCCTCGTGCAACGGCGATACCGTGAGTAAATAACAAGGGGGTTACTTGGTCTGCAACTCCTTCACAATCAAACGGTACGTCACATGCGACCGAAACAAGGATACATGACCGAGGTGGGACGACCACGTCGTTTTCGATTAGACGACAGGCGTTGCGTTTCGGCGATAAGCAGGGCATTAAATCCGGTGTCCTGCGAAACGTAACCAAGTGGTGCGGGATGTTGATTATGGCGTCGTATTCCCGTAGAAAATCCATGCCTATGATTAAATCTTTACAGCATGTTGCAAGAACGACGAAAGTTGCCACGAAGGACGAACCTCCTATGGTGACTCTCGCCGTACAGCTACCAGCAGGCGTGAGCAGTTGGCCGCCCGCAGTCCTTATATGAGGTCCGGTCCAGGGAGTTTTTACTTTCTTAAGGCGAACGGCTAGAGCTTGACTCATTATCGAATAATCAGCACCAGTGTCGACTAGCGCTGTCACTTGCAGTCCGTCAACTGAAACAATAATATCGGCGTTCACAATTTCGTCGGTGTTAGAGTTTGTCGGCTTCAGGGCGTCCTGCGGCGGGATTATTGGGGGTTTTTCATCGTCTTGTTGGCCCGCAACCATACCCCCAGAGGTCGCCGCCGTTAGTTTCCCCGGCGTGGACTGGGCGACCTTCTTCCCCGTAGGTCAGCAAAAGTACGTCCATTCGGTGCAGATGACTGAGCAGGAGATGGAGAGCGTGACCGCCGGCCAAAATCGGTCTGGTGGTTGGACTGAGAGTCGTCGTTCAGAGTGCACGTTGCGGGTGCACCTTGAAAAGCAGCGTCGTCGCGGCGTAGCATGTGGTCGTCACTGGTGCGTCGACCGTCAGACCAGGATTGATAAGGTCGAAATGAGGCATCGCGGTACCAGCAATGACGGGAGACATGGCCGATGCCTCCGCAGTGATAGCAGAGAGGGCGCCTAGTGACAGTGCGCCATACGTCCGTTCTTCGAATTTGCGGCCGTCTCAAAGGCTCGTTTTGTGGCGGTGACCAAAATGCAGCTGACGGCGGCTGGCGGTAGGACGGGATCGGCACAACGGGCGGATGTTTCAAGGGTTCCTCTGTTGGTGATGACCATGGTGTGGCCCTCGGTGGCTGATGGTGCGACCGCATGGGCGTCATAGCTGGTTGACGTCGGACAACGTCGGCGTAACTTATGGGGCGCTGCTCATGAACAGGATTGCCTGCCGAGAATGTGTAACTTAGGGGGCGCTGCTCGTGAACAGGATCGCTTGCCGAAAACGCTTGCCTAACTTCATCACGGATGATTTCAGTGACTGATGTCATGGGTGGGCCCACTGCCGGTGTCCAGAGCTTCTGAAGTTCTTCGCGAAGAATCTCCCGAATTAGATCACGGAGGGAGTTCTGACTGGTAACGGTCATTGCGGCGGAGTGGATAGGAGTGCTGGTGGGCAAGCGATCGTACTGCCTGCCTCTTAGATAGAGTGCGCGTTCAATACCAGTGGCTTCCTTTATAAAATCAGCCACGGTACTCGGTGGATTGCGCACAAGTCCGGCAAATAGTTCTTCTTTTACGCCACGCATAAGGTAGCGCAACTTCTTTTCCTCAGGCATGTGAGGGTCAGCTCTACGACACAGGCGGGCCATGTCCTCGGCAAACATTGCCACAGTTTCATTTGGTTTCTGGAAACGCAACTCAATTAGTTGCTGGGCACGATCCCGTCGATCAACACTCGCAAATGTCTCAGTGAGCTGATGTTGGAAATCATTCCACGTGGTGATGTTGGCGTCACGGTTCTCAAACCACGTGCGAGCACTACCGTCAAGGGAGAAATAGGCGTGGGAGAGCTTTTGTTGAACAGTCCATCTATTGACCATGGCAACACATTCGTACTGGTCAAGCCAGTCTTCAACGTCTTCATGTGCACCACCATGAAAGCGATCGGGATTCCAGTGGTTGCAGAAGGGTTATCTGGGACGGACTGTGAGTAGACCTGTCTTCCGGAACTCGTGGAACCTGTGGCGGGCTGGTGGTCGCCATTGACAGAGGTAGACAGGGCTCGGAAGAGCGTTCTTGCAGGGGGTTGAGCTCGGGAGCAAGGCCTAGCAACCGCCGACTGAAGCGATGCACAGGAGTTATTGGAGATGGGCTAGATGAACGGCTTCCGGGAGGAGTCTGGATCATCAGGCGGGGTTGTGTACCCAGCACTTCCACCAGTGTCACGGGTCAACGCCAACAAGAGACCACACGTTGAATAAGACGGCGGAACAGCTTCAGAATCACCAGCACAAAGACATCTTCTTCGTCTTCGAATACGCTGTCCTACTACTCAGAGTCAGTTAATGCACATACTGTCATCGTCGTTTAAACGTCTAAAGATAGAGTATGCGTCAGTATTATCATGTTCCAACAAATCTGGCTGATCAGTTATACCCATATCCTCAAGCTGCCAGAATTTCGGCAGTGATGTTGACAGATCATCGAACATGCAACACGAAGTACGAAGCACACGCACATTCGTTTGCGTCCGTCGATTGAGACATCTGTCGTTGCTTACTGGGCCTTGCAATACCCACCCGAGTGCCGAGCTCCTAGCAACCAGTTTCTTGTGGGCCTCAACTCATGTCACTTCTCTTAATATTTTCCAGATCTGATCTGCCCCGATTGCAAACTAATTCTCGGTTCCTGTGGCGTTCCAAGATAAGCAACCTCGTCAGCCAGGAACCTACAACGACTCGCTATTTTCTTGACAAAGTCGTTGTCATGTGGAATCTCCACAATGTCCTCGCAAATGTGCGGGATTTCGATAGCCTCAATTTCTACAAGGGTCCCGTCAAACTGACTCTGTAGTGCAAGTTTAACTAGCAGTGCGGCTATGAGTTTGATGGCCAAAGACGCGTATGCAACTTCATCTGTGACTTCGAGCTTCAGTTTCCGCGATAGTTCTTGGCTAACAAAGTAGGTTGGCTGCTGCTGTGAGGAATGCCTCGTACATAGCAGCAAAGACTGCGCCCCCGCATCCATGCTCTAAACGTCTGAAGTTGAATATCAGTGTCAACTCTGCAACGGTTCATGCTGCCTACTTGCGTAGCATGCATCGACTACTGCTGAGAGACGGCTTCGGTTCAGGTGTAACCGCCTGCGATCTGTGAGGCATGCCTACCGGCGCAGTGGGTGCAACTAAACCTTGCGACGGCAATCCTGGTCCCGATGTCCTTTGGTAGCGCATCGAAAACAGCTGCCGCTTGCCGTGAGCAGACGGCTTTTCTGGTTGTGGTCCAAGACGGAGTCACTCTGATGTTACATGCTGGTTCTCGCAAAGGACGCACGTTCCAGTGGCAGTGTTCTTAAGCACTGCTGCCGATGACGCTGGTGTCTGTCGGTGACCGGATCCGGGCCGCAGGTACTGTCTGCTGGACACCTTTAGTAGACCGTGTGCTGTTCCCTCCCTGCAGTCAACCTCAACGCGAAAATACTGCAGGAGATCTTGAAGGTCTTCCTCCGCTGTTTGCCTTAGGTTCCGATCGTTAGTTGCTTTAAGGCTTCTGTGTCTATGGTAATTTACCATGACATCTTGAAGGATGGCTTTCGTTAACATTTCGCCTAGCATTGCTGCATATGACGATGCAAGAACTCCTAGACCTCTCAGTCCTCTTATATTCAACTGTACTAAATCGTATAGGTTCCACTACCCCGGGACATGGGTCGAAGAACTCACCGGAGTGAGGTTACGCAGGTTCTCAAAGTACTTTGCCTCGATGATCTTGGCGTTCCCGAAACGTTAATTGGGAATCTCAATGGCATCAGTGTAACTTTTCTCGGTAGTAAGGATCCCTGCGATAGCCTTAGCTGCCGGGCCATCTCGAAGCGAGCGGAAATATTGGAACTTGTCGATGTCACTGAGGCGGGAGTTCTCATGAACGTTTTTGCGGAACACGTCCCAAAACGACTGCCACTTCATCGTCGATCAGTGGAACCTCAGCAGGTCCAGTTTGGGCAGTCTTACTCCAATTGCTGCAGTGGTACTCACTTGGGGAGCGCTCGCACCAGAAGGCATCCCGCAGGTACACTGTATGGGCACACTCTACATGAACACCTTTACCAGTCGTCGGAGGATTCAACAGCCCCCAAATATGGTGTCGCAGCAGACCAAGAGCGCGTGCGGCCTGATCTTCATATTCCAGTATGGAATCGTAGTCAGCTGCGACTTCATCGTCGGACATCTCGGCATGAAGCTCACAGTTGATCTTCGTGAGCTCATTCGTGCTCTTCTCGAGACGCTAAAGGGTAGCCCCGGAGCGATGCCAGGTTGAACTCGTTGGATCCAATGAGGGCGCTGATCTCCTTCACAAGTCGCGTCTGCTGAGCTCTTCGAGCTGCACGCATCTTCTTCAAGCGCTCCATGGCACATCCAAATC
The DNA here is from genome assembly GCF_013339745.2 of Dermacentor silvarum. NCBI lineage: Eukaryota > Metazoa > Arthropoda > Arachnida > Ixodida > Ixodidae > Dermacentor > Dermacentor silvarum. The sequence goes on along the minus strand of NC_051162.1, from coordinate 45,615,062 downwards.
GAAGTCCCGCTCCCGGGTTATCGGCACCAAATGTAAAGACGAGAGCCTTTTCGAAGGAAAGCCATCCTTACACCGCCCTCGAGATTAAACAGCTTCGCTAGCTCACAGGGGTATCAGCCATTGTGCTTGGACCCGCTCTGCACGACCTCCGGGATCGGCCCACATTTCGGGCGTGCTTCACCGGACAACCTCCAGCTTAAACAGCTTCGCTGTTAAAGATTCCCAGCCTCCGTCAAAATCCGATTCCACCAGGTGTTAGGTTTTCTATTACATGCAACGAACTTCATCAAATCCGGTGCAGTGGTAACCTGTATTACGTTCCCATGTACCTAAATAGGAATGCCTAAGCTAAGGCTCCCTCTTAAGCACATACGTTAATTTAACTACTGTCATTTGTTATCGCAGAGAAGCCTCCCTATAAAAAACTAGACACCAACATTCTTCAGTGAATCATGACCATTTAACGTCAACAGGTAATCAAGCCAAGGAAAGCATAGGGGAAATTAGGCGTTTGTGTAACTTATGAAAAGGGGAATGCGCAAGAGCACGAACGATAACTTGCCGCCGGTGGGAGCCGAACCCACAACGTCTGCATTATGCGTGCGTTGCACTACCAGTTCAGCTCCGGCGACGGCTGCCAATCCAGCTATTAGATGAGTTATTTATTTTGACTAGATCTAGCCCTTGGAGTGTTAGGCAGTGCCACTCAGGGCCATGACCATCGGGTGCGCTGCATCTCTGTTTGCCCGATGGCGTCACGTAACACGGGAACATAGGAGGACAGGCACGTGGCTAATATACATTCGCATGGGATATTCCATGCTCTCATGAGAACTCGGACTCGCGGGACGAGAGTCGGATAATAAAGCTGGAATGAGTACGATGCAAGGGCCACGAGGACATCGCGACCCCGAGCACATACTTAGTAGCTCAAGCTGGTAGTCAAATCAGGACACTGTGTTACCGTAAGATCGATCGATCGATAGATAGAGAGATAGATAGATAGGCTCAAAGTTGATGAAATAGGCAAAAAATGTCATCGGAGTAAAACCTCCGGTCTCGATTCTGTCGCTCGACCGCTTCCATGGTCACCGCCTGGCTTTTCGAGCACACCTTCTTCTTCCTCAGTGCTCCAACACAAAAGATGTTGATTGGTTTAGCCGTTCTTTCTTTTAATGCGAATATCATCCTTTGCCTACATCAGCTCCTATGAGACAGACATTGTTTATTATGAGGCGAGTAAATAAACAAGAATAAAAGCCTCGGCCCGCACCATATAAATATAGCAGGCAAATGCCAATTACAAAATAAATGAATAAGGACTAGCCAAATGGAATTTAGATTTAAAAAAAGTACCATCCTATGAGACAGACAGACAGACACACACACACACACACAGACAGGCAGGCAGACGCCAGTGCTCACGTTACTCACGAGTAACGTCATGTTTTTGTGCGCCTTTCTTAAGAAGTACGACAATAGCATCTGCACTCCTGATCACACATTTTGCTCCATGCCGAAACGAGACGATTTTCGTTGTGTTTTCGTTACCATCTACTTCATAGACAAGCCACCTTCATGTATACGAACTTTAAATGCGCATCACGGCTGCTCGCCCATGCCTACATTGATTTTGAAATCTTTAGTTCGTTTATTGCATTTCGATAACGGATACACGATATTATGGCTGCTCGTGCGTGTCATTGGTTCACACGGATTGTGCTGGAGAGTTCTTACTTCATTTTCGATTGTGGAGTTTCGTAAAATACTGGTTGGTGGGATATGGTTCACTGTGCACATTTTTCAAGCATTCCATGTGCTATGGAATGTTGTCAGGGCTTCAGGTGTGTCTGACACTTCTCATACAAAAATAAAAAATGCCGTTCCGGGAAATCGAATTCACTCGACTATGGGTACGTGATTGTTGGTTTTGTCGAGGTTTTTTTTGTCTGCATTTCCTTGGTGTCGCAAAATCTAGTCTAGCTGCAATGCGGCGAGATCTCCAAGACCACCGTGGGCACCGAGGCAACTGAGTGAAACACTAATTTCATTGCCCTATTTATCAGCACATCTCGAAAAGATCGTGTGGCCACCCTGCTGCACTCAAACTTTCTAAAAGAAACATTGCTTTGACAGCTTCTTGCTCGTATCATCATCGGTGCGCCTGGTCGCGTCGCACGCGAAAGCTTCTTCATGACCGTCGCACACTGTATCTGCAAGCCTGCCTCGGTGCGCGAAAGCCTTTCCGCTTGGGCCAACATTGCAAATGCATGAAAGCTACCCAAACACACATTCTTTGGGAATGCGAAAGAAACCCTCCTCCACTGCCAACTCCCTCTCACGAGGAGGACGAAACAACTTTATTTTGTTAATTTGCTTAGTGAGGGGTGGCTACCAGGTGGGGCCTTACAGCCACCTCCTCAGCTCTTTTGATGGCCCGAAGTTGAACCTCCAGGTTCGGGTTCATGAGTATCGCTTCCCACGCTTCAGGCGAGGGAGCGGCCAGGAGATCTGGTGGGGGGGGATCTTCTCTGCAGTCCCAGAGAATATGATTTAAGGAGGCTATGGACCCGCATAATGAGCAGTGTGGGTCTGTGAAGTTAGGGTAAGTGTGCGTATATTTGTGGGCTGGGAAAGGAGTGCGTTTGGAGTCGGCGCCAGGTGACTTCTTATCCCTTGGTGAGCTTGGGATGAGGTGGGGGTTTTGTCCGTCTTGCGAGGTGGTAGTATTGGGCAATTTCGTGGTATGTGGTCAGTGGCTTGCTGACCAGTTCCCCTGGGTCAGAGACGGGACCCACCGCTCGGCTGACGAATCCTCGAGCACACTAGTGGGCCGCCTCGTTCCCCGGGTTCCCTGCGTGAGCCGGGACCCATATCAACTCAATTGGGGTGGGTTATTCCTCACTATCTTGTTGTTTAGGGGAGAGTAGGGGATGCAGTAGTCGTAGTGTGGCTGGCGCCACGATTACACGTGCAAAGTTGGATATGGCGGTCTTTGAGTCACTGAATATAGTTCTAAATCCGGCTGCTGCAGCGAGGGCAATGGCCGCCTCTTCTGCCTCTGCCGAGTTGAGGGCACGCACAGAACAGGCTGTCCGTATTGGTGTTGCTCGGGGAGTAAATTGGTTGTTGTTATTGTTGTTGATTATCTTGGGGAGGCTAATTACGCTAATTGCGTACGTGTTATGTGGCAAGGAATATTGAGCAGCGTCAACGTATGCTGCTTCGGAGTTGGACCCGTGGGGCACTCGGTTTGGGCAGGGCTTGAGCTCTCGCTTTTCGTCTGCCGTCGTGATGACCTGCCAGCATGTTCTTTGGCAGTGGCTTGATGATGAACCTGTTTCTGATGTTGGGGGGAACGGTGGCAGGATCGTTCTGCGTTGGAGACACTCTGTGCCCGATGCGGTCCAGGATCCAACGGCCTGTCTTGCTTCCCTGTAGTCGGTGAATTTTCACCATGCGGTGTGCTTCTAGAAGTTCTTCCATGGTATTCTGCAACCCCAGGCTTAGGAGGTGCTCGGTAGGGGTGGTACGGATGAGCCCTAGCGCAGATTAGTACACTTTGCCAACGAGGCGGTCCAGTTGTGCTTTTTCAATTTGGAGTAGATGTAGGTAGGGAAGGGCGTAGGTGAACTTTGAGATGACAAAGGAGTGGATGATTTGGAGTAGCTCCTTCTCCTTCATACCTTGCTTGCGTGCCCTCACTTGGGTGATTAAATGGACGGTCTGATTCACTGCTATGGTGAGAGGATCAATGGTGAAGTTGTTCTGGCGATTCTTTTGTACAAAAAGGCCCAGGACCCTCATATAATCCACGTGAGGTATTGCAGTGTTGTTGACGAACACGTTAATGTTGGGTAGTGGGGTTTTTATTCTGCGCCGGTCTGGGGGTCGCAGTATTAGTATCTCCGATTTGCTCTGCGAGCACTCTAAACCCGCGTCAGTCACATGCTGGACGACTGTGTCGGCTGCCTTCTGCAGGGTCTCTTCGACTTGTCCGTCGGATCCCGTGGTCGTCCAGAGCGTAATGTCGTCGGCATAGAGAGTGTGTCGCAGGCCGGGTATCGTGTCGAGTTTGGATGGTAGCGACTTCATTGCGAGATTAAATAAGAAAGGTGATAAAACTGCTCCTTGAAGAGTGCCGCGATCTCCGAGTTTGATCGGTTTGGAGATTAGATTGCCCACCAAGAGTTCGACCGTATGGTTGGATAGAAAAGCGTATATGTAATTCTGCGTGCGTTCTCCCGGTTGCAACTCGGCCAAGCTGTTTACTATGGCAGTGTGCTTCACGTTATCAAATGTTTTGTGAAGGTCTAGGCCGAGTAAGGCTTTGTTGCTTGTACCACTCTCTGGTCTTAGGAGATGCCTCTCACGAGACATGGCACTAACTAGCAGATTCAGGCAGAAGTAACAAACTGGGCCGGAACGGTCGTGGCCAGCAATTGGCCACCATCATTCGGACCACCGGCAAGCTAATTTAACGACCTCGATCGTTATGCCGTAAATAAAGTTGTTTCTCCCTCTCTCGCACACTGTACCCAGCGTATCCAGATGGCTGAAGGCCCTTTAAACCCCACACTGAAAACAAAAAGAGAAACTTTATTACCTTGTGCACTGCTTCGTTCTCAACGACGGCAGTCTCACATACGACTTGGAGATGAACTTGTAGCCTCGTAATTCCTGTGAGGCAGTTCTTGGCACACAATGACTGTCAACTAAGTCACTAGGAAATTCCGGTAACGTGCACAGGTGCGTACACCACTCGTTTGACATTTTTTATGTGGGGATTGATTACGATCAAAGCACATATAAGCAAAACGTTGTAGCAGCGACAGCAACACGACTCGGACAGAGCCTTCAGCATAGGGCCGCATCGGTACTTTCATGATACCTCCGACAGATGGCAGCAATGTTGCATAAGGCCTATTAGCTTGGGCCACCAGGTATGGGCTCGTCACCGTGATGCCTTCACCGTAGTTGTGCTCATTCTAGCTTTATTGTCAACCTCTCTTCATGTCGTCGTCGCCACACCATCACCATACAATCGTAAAGCGATTGCGTATTTTGCGACCGTTAACACATTTACCGAACTTCCATGGAACCTTTTGACTATAACTAAGAAGCCCTAATGACATGCATACCAACGAAGGCTCAAGCAGAGAAATTGAATGCCACTTGCCGTGAAGTCACGAAATATTCCATATGAATACAGAGAGCTTGAGCAAATGAGCTTGAGCTTGAGCACTGGTGATAACTAGCGTGGGTGTGTGTGGCTACGTGAATTATGCAAAGACTCAATACGAAGGTGCCAACAACTATCATCGGCACAACTTTAATAAACTGCTCTTTGCATGCTCTTTCGATGCGGAGGTGTGCAATGTATGCCGATAAATATTGTAGAAAAAAGTGCTTGGCCATTGAAAGCGTAAAAGCTTGTGCGATAATTTGCTCAGAGCTTCAAGATTCTTTTGGCAGCAATTATTATTACGGCAGCAATTTCGCGACTTCGTCCGGACATTGTAAATTGGCAATTAAGGCGGATGCTGCCTGCAAAGCTTCCATCAAGCATTTAGTGGTTTGGTGAGTTACTGTTGTATAATGTATGTGCTAAAAGTTCGCGCAATGAAATAGACACGTGTTTCCCATGAACCTAAGATACACAAAATTGTAAATAATGTGACAACTAAATAATAACTACTACGACCTTCTTTAGGAGTGTACGCCGTAATACCAAGTTGTCAAGCTCGTACTGAACGACGCAGTGACCTGAAATGTGCTGGTGTGTCTGCTGAAACTGAGTGTGGCCTAAAATTTCGCGAGCTGCAGTGACAGCGTCATGAACTCGTCTGCGCAGAGAAGCTCCTGAATTGTGGCTATCACCCAGCCATGGCAATGAAGAGGCATTATGCTTACCATGAAAATACACTTCCCTGCCGACATTTATAAAGGCAGGAGTGAAACCGCGAGAGCGGTTGAGTGTACTAATTCCTTGGGCTAGCACACAGGCAGTAAGCACAGCCGTCAGGTTACCATTGACGTGATCAGTAATGTCGGCCTGCGGCTTGAATGTAGTCGTTTCCTTGTGCTGGATACGCCACCAAGACGAGAACATGTCTTAGAACATGTGTGATTAGAGAAGTAAGTACGGTTGTTCGTGATGAACCACGCCGGGAAACTGAATCCTGAAAATGTTTGAAGGGAATCATTGCCAGATGTCTTGCGAAGTCATTGCGGGCAAAAGGTACGACTTAATCCACAATGTGAAGTGATGCTTAACAACGAAAGAGACCAATTGTTACCAATTGAGCACCGGCGCTAAGGTCTCCGCAACTGAAAGCTTTACGTCGCAAGCCGCACTCTGCGTGGCTTGTGTAATGCATGGCTGGATAAGGCCAAGTGACAAGCAACAACTCGGTTTTCCCTGATCACATGAATAGCAGCTCAAACTATATAGGAAAACATCCTGACTCACACCTGGTCAGGTAGCAGTGTGCACAATTTAATAGGTCTTGCTGACAGAGCGTTGACGAGTCAAGACGCAGATATGAATGTACTGCGGAAATTTTGTTCTCAGACTTTGTTGTAATACTGCAGAAAAAATTTAGTTAAGGGTTTTAGCGCCCACTTTGAAAATACACCGAAGTAAATCTAGCATTGAGCATGAGAGAACATAATTTGGAAAACAACAGAGTAGTTCTACAGCACACCTCTAGGGGGGCGGGAGCCCTCTCTTCTCGCCGCAACAATGGCAGATGGCAGAGGAGGGCTGTTTTTGCTATTACTCCACGACATGGTCAAAACTTGTTAACGCCGGAACCTTTCACGTGACCCCACGTGCAATCAGGTCCACTTATTCACTTATACCCACAACTTGGACTGCATTTAATGATGGCACGTCTTAACTGGACTCGGTAGCTGCATTCGCATAGTCACACATTGCAAAATGTCTCAGTATCGTCAGTTGTTTACCGAATCTTGAAAATACCATTGCTATTACGTTTTCTTGAACTGATATTCATGTGATAACTACGTTCGCATCGAAAGTTTTGTATTCTGACATCATTGCTCTTGATGTTCGGCGACGAGTGTGTCCCGCAACTCGATAGTGAAAGAGCCTTTGTACCCGCAACATTTTATCGCAGCTGAAAAAGACTCACCAACAACCACATATTCAGAAAAACAACATTCACAGGCCTGCGCGGCAGACGCAACACAGTCACAGCGTAAGATGGTGAAGCGGCTCAAGAGTAGGTCTAATTTCGGCACCACACACACCAGGGTCTTCGCGACAAAGTCTCTTCGCCTCGTTTTGACGAGAACAATCTGAACTGCCAGCCTGACGTCGACGGCGAACTGCGGCTTGTAATGCTTTATGCGCAGCAGTCTGCTGAGCCCGATGATGCCTGGCCGCACAGGCCTGTGACGTTTTTTTATCAATGAAGTTGTTTATTTCGTATTTGCAGTACATGGTTCATAGTGTATATATAGAGAAGGAGGTCCAAAAGTCGAAACTGTAATTAGGGCCTCATACAGCAACATGAATAGAGTATATCAAAGAAGGGCATACACAGCAATCCTAGTTGGAAAAAAGAAAACAAAAATTAGAAAATAAAACAATGAAAAAGAAGAAAAATAAAAAAAGCAACAGAAGAGACACATATACAGTGATAGGTTTCTATAGAGAACGGTTAAGGATTCAAGGATTCAAACACATGCTGCTTTAACATTATTTTGAATTTGTACAACGACATCAGTGATTTAAGCGGAGGAGATAGGTTATTCCAAATGGATATGGCAAGGAAAGTAGTCGTTGGCTTGCTGTAATTAGTCCGTGCGTTTGGTAACAACAAATTGTTTGACCGAGCAAAACGCGTCATATTATTTTTAGCAATTATGTCGAAAGGGAAAACAGGGTAGTAATAATGTCTTCAGGAAGGAAAATAACTTATCCATAACTATTAATGGCTTTAAAAAGGAAAACCAGGATGTGAAACTTATGTAGTCCTTCAACGGGCAGGATATGCAGTAACTGGAACAATGGCGCAGATGGTTGGGTAAAAGAAGAGAAAGTGATGATTCTTAGAGCTTGCTTTTGCGTAGAGATAAGCCTAGGGGCTGAATTTCAACTACACATACGAAGGTGTAGTGGAAATGTTGCTAAGGTTAGACCCCGAATGTTCTGTTGGTCCTGACAATGCCCCAAATGCATTCTTGCGCCGCTATGCAGAGCCTCTTGCACATTTTTAACTATAATTTTTCGTGTCTCATTATCATCTTTTTCGTTGCCTTCTGACTGGCTTACAGCGAAAGTTGTTCCTGTTTATAAGAAAGGAGACCGGTTGTGTGTGAGGAACTATCGTCCCATTTCTCTTACATCCACCTGTTGTAAGATGCTTGAGCACATTGTCGCTGATCACATTCTTCAGATACTAAAAACTTAGGCAGCTTTAAGCCCCTGCCAGCACGGATTCAGAAAAGGATTTTCTACTATCACACAATTAGTTATGGCCATTCATAATTTCAGTACCATTTTAGATAACTCAGGACAAGTAGACACAATATTTCTTGATTTTAGTAAGGCATTTGATAAGGTTCCACACAATAAATTGCTTCTCAAGCTTAAGATAATTGGAGTTCCTCTAGCCCTCATCAACTGGATTGCCGCCTGTTTGAAACACCGTACACAATTTGTAGAAGTTGATGGCACTTGTTCCTCACCCCTTCCCGTCTCCTCAGGTGTTCCCCAAGGAAGTGTACATGGCCACTTACTTTTTTTAGTGTATGTGAACGATATAGTTTCTGCTATAGATCCCAGTGTTGCTATTAGTCTGTTTGCTGATGACTGCATGCTTTATAAACCGATCTACTCACCTTCTGATCAAGCCTTGCTTAATACTGCACTGGTGCGGAACTGGTGCGGAAAATGGGGAATGGTTCTTAATACAGAAAAAACGGTATCCATGCGAATAACACGAAAGAAAATGCCACTAAAATTTGACTATTCTCTTGAAAACAGACCTATTTCTAATGTTACATGTTATATGTACTAAGGTGTTATCATTAATTCCCAGCTTAGTTGGACTGAACACATTAATTATATCACGTCATCTGCAAAACGAAACCTAGGCCTCGTGAGGCATAAACTTAAAGGAACACCAAGCAACGTTAAGAAACTGGCATATATATCTCTCATCATGGCGAAACAGGAATATGCAGAAATAGTCTGGGATCCACATACCAAAAAAGACATTACAGAACTGGAAAAAAGTGCAGAGACGTGCAGTGCGTTTCATCTACAACAAATTTCGAAGTACTGACTCTCCATCTGCTCTAATGGTAGCTAACCAAATTCAGCCCCTCCACATAAGACGAAAAATTTCTCGATTAAGCTTTCTTCATTCACTTCATTCACTTCTTGATAGGAAATTTGGAATTTCTCCATACCCTTACGTCACGCCCTCAGTTACACGGAAAACCCGCCACAAACATAGTCTCACCTTAGCCCCTTACTTTGCTCGGACAAACCAATATAAATATTCATATTTCCCGTGAACAATCACGGAATGGAATTCATTACCAGAAGATCTGTTTTAAAGTGAAAATTTCGTGAATTTCATTGCCAACATTGTATGAATTGTGTCCTATTCATGTTTCCCATATTCTGCCTGTCTGCTGTTATTGAATAACCTTGTATTTTATTGACTTGCAGTATTGTTTCTTGGCGTTCCGAATACTCTGTTTTATTTTTGCCCATCCTGCTTGGACCAACGAGGTCTGCAGTATCGTGTAAATAAATAAAAAAAGAAAGATGAGGTCTATACGTACTACCCCATGACGTGATACAATAATTAATGTGAGAGTGTATAAATGCATAATAGATTGAGAGTAACGTATCTAAATTGAAAACTGAAATTGTTTGCAGGCACCCTAACTAGATAGCACCACCATACTGGCGAAGGCTGGGGATCGCGTTTTTTTAATTGCCCGCCTCGTCTGAATGGCATCTCGTCGTCTGCGCCTGCGCACGCTGCGTTTATAGGTGCATTAACTAGATGGCGCCACCATACTGGCGGAGCCTTGGATCGTCTGCGCCTGCGTTTAAAGCACATTTTTCCGGCGCCCGATAGCAAGCGCTTGCCTGGCTCAGTGGCAGAGTATTGGGCTCCCACGTAGCGGGCGCGGGTTCGATCCCGGCGGGAACCGGGTACCTTTTTCGCATTACCAGCGGTAGCGGTTACGATGCCGGACGCCGTCGGCGGCGGCAGCAGACACCATCGAGAACTGAATCGCCTATTGGAATGAGTCCATAACAGCTTATGCTGTAAAAAGGTGCGAAAGATCCAAAAACAGTACTTCGCTTTATAACTAGAAAAACAGAAACACCAACGGAAAACATGCAGCTTGTCAGTGGAGCCACCGATAGCTGCTTGTAGGAATAGCTTCAGGATTCTTGATTCTTGCCACATAGAGCCTCAACAATTTATTTACCAAATGAATATTGATGGCTTTAGTGCACCTGCATTCTCCCGAATACAGAAATCCAGTAAGTTCACTAAGCCACGCTGGTTATACCACGCTCAGCCACGCTGTTAAGAATTAAAGTAGCATTTAAATAAAGTGTGCAAACTTATTTTGCGGGAACAAATACCTGATTGTTTCACACCCATTCTCTCGCCAGAATTGACAAAGGATTGGACTTCACAGCTGCAGCCACCAGAGGTTCGGATTTCTTGCCACTCTGTCAAACAGACAAGACCATCCTGAGAAGACATGCGGGGCAAGAACTTGTGCTCCACCAATGATTAGCGAGAGAGAGTGTCCAGTGAATTTGAAGAAAATTACCGCGTGATGGTCAAGTGTGCTTTTATGATGAATATTGCCTGTCGCAAGAGCGAGCAGACATTTCGATTCCTTAAAGTATGAATAGTAAACGTTCTGAATAGATTTATAAGCACTAAGATCAGTGATTAAGTCTCGGTCTGATACAAGGGCGAAAGCTGGATGGTAATTCGCAGACTCTTTTATGTTAATTCTTTAGTAGTCACACAAATGGTGCCCTGAAATTTTCTCAAGCCATGTTGCTGCACGTGCATGCTTATCAAAAAAGAATCCGTAGACATTCTCAATAAAAGCGCAGTCTTCAGTTACAAAGCTATAAAGCACATGACGCAGGTGCCAGTTTTCCTCGAAATAGCAGAAATATAACGGATACACAAGAAAAAAAAGAGGTTCCCTGCAGTAGCAGCCCTACAAATATACATTGATCGTGTTCACGAAGTATATTACGAAACCATTTACTGTTGCACTCAACACAGACACCTCAATCTATATTTGTTAGAGTACTGCTTGTATATATTTCGAGCAATTATGCCTCAACGTCGCATTTTGGCTACAATCATAAGTTTAGTCATACTTAACGAGGTGTCTACAGCCCATCCACGTCGTGATCAAACTAAGAAACTTTTGAAGCAAATCACCCGGCGTGTTCTCAAAGCCGTTTCTTCACATACCTCAAGGCATGATCACGTAGCTTTAGCTACTTGCAAAAGGCATTGGGATGAACATGATAATAACATTCTGCAACATATCCCCTGGCCTGTAAATAATTGGTTGCTGCCAAAAATAGCGTTCGAGTATAATTTGGTTGAACTACACGCAAGAAGCATCAGAACAAAGGTACTTATTAGAAATTTAGGGCATAATGTCAAAGCATGTCTTTCTGAACTGTTCCGGAATCCTGCCACGTTAAGCTTGGTTGACTGGCTACTCATTAATGGTAGCGCTTATTCAAAAAGCAGATTAGATCGCCTCATTTGTAGAACACATGTAAGGAACTTCACTTGTCGACTAAAACAGGCAAACAGCTCCACAATATCATCAATTAAAAATTCACAGGTCCACGAGAGTTCCATTGTGTCACTGCACTCTAGGAGTTCCGAAAGAACACAAGCAAACGGCTTCAAGCACAGCAAACTTAGAGACAGTACTATGTTCATTGGGTACTGTTGTGCCCCACGATCGACTGAAGTTGGTTATGAATCTGAATTTATCTGGAATGCACTCGACGTCTACAACGTTACGGTGAGACGTTCATATTACACGGATCGGAGAGATCTTTACGGCAATATTTTCCACGGCTATATTGACGGCTCCGGGCATCGCGCCCCTGCAAACTTGTGGTTTTCTCGTTTTTTCGCAATTCCAGCGGTGTACCTACAAGAGGAAGAGAGGTTCTACGTCAAAGCTGGTCAGACATTATGCGTCTCTTTCGTGGAGATCCTCATTGAGTCTAAACTCAGCTTCAGCTTACTTATCGTATCATTTGCTTGTACATTCGTTATTCTGTGTTTCAGCGATTTGAAACTCTTTGGACGTCCTTCGTCCATAAGCAGCTCAGCCAGTATATTCATGTTCCTGCTCGCTACCATTTATTCCACCTCCTCGCCAATTTCACGCAGACAGAGTTTGAACGTGGCACGTGGTATATTGTACGGTGTATGGCTCATAAGCATTCTTCCGCTTTCAAATTACTTCCGAAGTGAGCTCGTCTCGAGGCTTACACTGCGGCGTATGCCGGATATTGTTGACACCCTCGGTGAACTACAGCATGCGCTTGAAAATCTAGAATTTAATGTGTGCCTCGTGGCGGGTACAATGACAAGCGTCAATGTGGCACAAGGAGTTAAGGAGAAGGACGGAATCTACGCGACGCTGCGCTCAGGAATTGAAAGAAAAAAAGTGAGTTTGGTTAATGATACGCGGGTATGTATCCTTTGTGCCCAACGACAGGGAAGTGTATGCATCACGAGGAGGTTGTTGCCGTGCTATGCAAAGCAACTGCGTATGAATGGGTATGCAGAATCGAACGAACCATTCCTTACGGTATGGTTGACAATGCTTGTTCGAAAGAATTACCCGTATTTGAGGGCATACCGGGATTTTCTTCTCAGGATTGTCGAAGGAGCGCTACTTCGCTGGCACCAGGTGCACTTTTCTCACAATTGCGAAACTAAGCAAAATACTGGCTTAGATGTCGAGGTTCCTTTTTTACAGATTCATGACGTAGCCAGTTTCTTCTTCTTGTTTGTCTTATTGTTAGCCATTGCTACTCTTGTGTTACTGTTGGAGTTGATTTGTGGAAAACGGTGCAACACGACCGTCACTGAGCGTCCTTAGTTGTTGAAAATTACTGATGCCACCTGTCATAGCACATTGCCGTGCGATGAGAAGCAACATGTGAGACAGCCGATATAACGGTTTTCCTTGCCTTTTCGTTAAATACTTTATGCCCATCCAAAGATCCACATGAAGTAAAGTAACCGAACTTGTTAAATTGTGCGGTAATTATTCTTTTCATATGCCTTCTCTCAACCAAAACTGCTCCAAACTAATACACATGGGAGAGCGAGATGTGATCATGTTTACCTGTACACGCGTCACACCATGCTTGTTACTGTAGTTAGTAAGCGAATTGTTTGCCAGTTTATACGACCCATCAAACTAATATCCTTACTTCGTATAGCTGTCTACTAATTTGCTGTTACAATCGATGCTAAGCCTTTAGGGTGATACTGCTACTTTTTCGCGCTTGTTTTCTTGTCACGTCAATGTCACCGCAATAGTGCCACTGGTCAACAGTGTCTGATGTGGCTGCAATGAAACACGCATACTATACTGAATATGCATGTAATATATTCAGCGAATCAAATTGATTGCACCACACTGAACTGCAGAACGCACGCAGGGACCGCTTTGTGAACCGCCACCGACACAGTTACTTCAATTTTTGTATCTGGCCCTTTGTTGGCATAGATTTCTTATCCGACGTTGTTAGGATACTATGTTATGGATTACTGTTTTAGAGCAACCTAGAATTTTAAAATTTTGAAATATAAAATTAGGACGTCCGATGTTCTGAATGAGGCCCTCGATGCGCTTTATGCCTATTTATTCGGTCCACTGAGGACGCTCCCTGCAATGCGTGTGCCGATGTCCGGCCCATAACCTTTCTTGTGGAAGTGGAAGCAACGTTGCTGAAGTCTAACGAGCGATACTTGCAGTTGTCTTTGTTATATTATCTAATGTCTATATGCATTATTTGCAACCTATAACCTCACAGATTTGTGAGATACTTTCTAACGTATCTGCGGCTGAGGACCCGAACTTTTGCTAAAGACCATTTCAACGTTTTAAATGTAGAAGGAGAACAAATTCGAAAGCGTTTTAAGCCATTGCAAAGGACGAAACCAGCAAAATATTTTATCGCACTGTAAAACAAGAAGTTTATTTCCCGTGGTAGCAACTCTATCAAACCCTGAAAAGTTTTCTAGACTTTAGCTCATCCTTTGCAAATTTTAACCAAAGTATGCTTGAAGCTGGTTGCCTTTTCTGCAACTCACAAATCACCAAAATAATTCTAGACATTCAGAAAAAAAGGAAAGGCAATATATGCAATTATATTCGCATTATTATTTGTTCACTATTTACCAAAGTTTCAAGAACATGTTCATCTTTAGGCGTAATAAATTTCTCTAGAAATGATGTCTGTAGACCAAGAAAGGATGCGGATAAAAAAAACAGCGTAGATTTCTATCTCTAGTACTCAAAAATAAATTTCATTTTTAGGCATATGTTACACAAATAAGTCACTTATAGCACACGAAAGCATTCAGTGTTCTTATTCACTACAAGCTGTTGGCCTAGTTAGAACACTACAGCTAACACAACAACGGGATCGAACTCTTTTTTTCGAAAATACAAAAGTATATCTGTTACTTCACTGCACTAAACTCAAAGCTTGATATTCCCACTATGGCGGATTGTCACAGAATACATCCAGTAACGTTTATCACAGTTTTTTAAACTCGCTACGACGTAAGAAAAAAAAAAATGGCTCACGTTTAGCTCTTGTAAGCCTAGTTTTCATCAGCCAAAGGTCTGTTTGGCTTGGTTTTGGAAAACTATGCCCACAGTGTTTCATTACTGCACGCTTCCGCCCTTCTCTTTAAAGTGCTAATCTAGCCTCCCTTCTCTCCGGTGTTTCACCAGCCAACTTTGCCTTTGCTGTAGATTTCGCAGCCATCCTTCTTGCTATATCTACTGGATGATTGGATTCAGCCTGTCGCTTGCACTGAAGCTCACGCACAGACGGCCTAGCCGGTGCGCCATCCATGGCAAGAGTGAGCGACCAAGCACCGGCGAAGCAGCCATTAAACCCTCGCTTAGTAACGTGGTACCGCAGCGGCGAGAGAACGAGTTAGCGCAGCTGCGACGCCTCTCCGAATCGGATCGCGTAGCGTGACGTCATACCAGCCATAATTACGCTCCGGCAGCTGAAGGTCATTGCGACGCGATGAACGACATTGCGCGACATGGCATAGTAGAGCTTTCAGTCTAAAACTCATCCTACCCACTGCCCCACGCGTTCCTTACTACGCACCTTAAAGACGTCGTCCCTCCACGCTTAGGCAGAAAGTTTTCATTTATGGCAGGCGGGGTGGACTGGGGCCCCACCAGCCTTCCGACCCCTCCTCCGCCCCCCCCCATATATATATATATATATACATATTTATATATATATAAAGATATATATATAGATATATGTCATATTTTTTTCAATCAGTTTCAACCAGAATCCATTTCGGTCGGTGGACCGACCCTTGAAAAAGGTCGGTCCACCGACCGAAACTGTTGGGTAAATAAACATAAGATCACCGCGAAGTTGCGCTTCTGATTTTTCTAAATACGCTTGGCCCATTGAAAAATCCAGTTACTATGTCATATATATATATATATATATATATATATATATATATGATAACAGTTGCACTTAAAGAAACTTCTTGTGCGCTTGATGAATTGTGCACTTGCAACCACTGTCTCATACCTCGCTACCACTAATACTGCTTCGCCTTTCGGGCAGAACTGCAGCCTTTTATTTCTATCTTCTTTTTTCTCTCCGTGCGAGCACAAGTGCTGCTGTGCATGACTGCTATTGATTCTGATTCCGAGTGAATCCGGCTTGGTCTCATTGCGGTTACTGAGTGAATCACGTATGTTTATGACCTCTGCATATAATGGCGATGTTTCCATCCCTAATAAATTTTGTAAATTATTAGAAGAGATTTTTTTAGTTGTTAGCATTGCTGTGGACATAAATATTGGCTGCTGCTGCTGATGATGATGACGATGATGATTGCTACTGAAAAGAGAATCAATATTGATACACATTTCATTCACGTCCATTTTACACGCCGTTCATAAAATGCTCTGCCAAAGGGGTCACTGAAGTCTGCAGGTGTTTTTCAGGGTCAAAAAAGCACACAAAGCAATTTGAAGCGAGGTGAACACACAGAAACATATTCAAACTCTATGGATAAGCTATTGATACCATTACGAATTATTATTAGTCGGTTACCTCCCTCTTTTTAAAAATTATGTATACTTTGTCCTGTGTATATATTTTAATGTAATGTGTTTTTTGCATGTTGTTCACGGTGTAAATAAAAGCAAATGTCGAACTAAAAATATATGGATGAGGTAGCCGCCACTGGTGCTTGTAGCACGCTTGTCCTCGTACTGTCAGGATTTCTAGAAATAAAACGAAAGCATGAATTGTGAATCGTGCACCGCGCCAACAACGATACAGTAAGCTTTTAGCCACACTACAATTTAAACTGAAAAGTAGAGGCAACTCATAAGAAACCTCAAATCATGTAAGTAAATAAAGGGGGGGGGGGGGCGCTTCAGCATCACCCCCCGGAAAACTTCGGAGAGGGTGCGGTCCCTGAAGCCCCCCACCCCCCGTAGTGCGCGCCTATGCCTAATTTGACCACGTAACTAGGGTTGTGTATCTCAGCTGTACTTTGTTGGTGTGGCATACAGCCTAACGCGTAGTGCCGTTACTCGGGGGGGCAGAGTTGATGTTCCGGTGCTGCCTTGCGGTCTCAGTAAACTTTGTGCTCCTGTGTTCCACTCAGTGAGTGTAGCACGTTTTGGTTCGTGTTTGTTCCTTTCGTAGGCAGACACTGCTTGCTCTTGTGAGGTCACCGTTCTGGCCCCATTTCTCTGGCCTCAATTGGAGCAAAGGGACTGAAATCATGGCCTTCTCCCAGCAACTGATATAATGTCAATATAATGTACAGCAGAACATGTGCAGAAGTGGTGTGCTTATTCCAGAATTTTTGATTTTCTGGCGAAGTTAACTGATGAGAAAACATTGTGAGTCACAACTCCTGCACCATGATTTGTCTGACGTCCAGTCAGGCACTCTGGTACTGCTTAGAACAAAAGCGATATTGGCAGTGCACTTCCCCGCTTACTAGCTCCTACGCTACAAAGTTGTCATCAGTAAATTGTGTAATATTCATCCACTCTTTCTTTTGGAAAGCAAGGGGATTGCACTTTGCCAAACGCCCTTGCCAGTGGGGCACTTTCCACCACTTTGCATTGCAGATTCTGCACCCTTATTCCCCTTGCATCGTAGGCTCAAAATTTCTCACCCCAGTGAAAAACGATTCAAGTGAAGACCGCTTCTACAACTCGGTGTGCAAAAAATGCATTCCATGTTGCCGTTAGAAATCTCTGTGACTCTCTCTTTCGAATTGTTGTGGCCATTCTTGAACTACGTCCTAATCGTGATACCGATACCACAAAGTTGCAGCACACTTCACTTGAATTGGCCGCACAGCTGTGCTGATGTAATCACTGACTCTGCTGGCTTGAAATGCGCTGTTGAGCAAATTGTGCATACATGTGTTAATACACGATGATATCTATAGCACTGTGTTCATCCTCACGTTATGTTATCAGCTGTGATTGTGCCCAACCATCATGTAATCAACCTGCACGGCTCTTGATGCAGTGTGAATAAATGGCTCACTGCCAAATATATTAGGCTTCTGTGTTGACTATCCCATTCAATTGGTACCTATATATAACCATATGTAACTGCCAAAATATTGTCTTGTCCCTCCCTTGCAGCCAGGAACCACTCGTGGTCGTCTGGCTGGCATCGCGGTAAAATGATTTTAACATCTCCAATCGTGAACTCCGGGTGACCTACTCCAGAGGTCACCCGGCTCAATTTTCCAAGTGAAAGAAGAAAATTGTCATGCGCCTTAACTGTAGCTTCGCGATACCATTCAAGTGGATGAAATTTTTTCTCTATCACGTACCTTCGTCCACCTGGCGGGATTCCGCAGAACCGATTTG
This sequence comes from Dermacentor silvarum, assembly GCF_013339745.2. Lineage (NCBI taxonomy): Eukaryota > Metazoa > Arthropoda > Arachnida > Ixodida > Ixodidae > Dermacentor > Dermacentor silvarum. The sequence goes on along the minus strand of NC_051162.1, from coordinate 45,596,849 downwards.
CAATATCCTGTTTTAGAAGTTTGGGAGAGAACTGTGCCAACTTGCTCAAAGGTGTACGACGGCTGGGCGAGGGGTAGCGTATAGGGTGTGTTGAACATGGGTGGTGCTGACAAGGAGTAAAGGAAAGTTCACGCATGCATAGTTGTTCATTAGTGTCGGGCAGTCTCTCACCATTTAGTGGCCCCAGAAGATGCGCTGGCAAACTCCGAAGACCAAGTGGGCGGCATGGGCGGTTGGGCCGGGCGGGTAACGTAGATTATTTCCGGGCCCGGGCCAGGCCCGGGCTGAAAAAATCGGCCTATGCTGTGCTCTATTCTAGATACCTCTTCGCTACACGTCATGGCGCCTCCTCAGAAGGTATTAACCGCTGCTGAAGAAGCGAATCGTAGATATACGAGCGCGGCTACAACTAGGCATTATCGGGCTTAGCAGACTACTGTGCACACAGCATTACAAGCCGCAGCTCGCCGTCGACGCCGGGCGGACAGTTCAGAATGTTCTCCTCAAGCTGAAGTGAATAGACAGCCGCGAGACCCTGTTAAGCGTGGTGCCAAAATTGGAGCTACTCTTGAGCCGCTCCACAAACTTACGCTGTCACTGTGCTGCGTGTGGCGCGCAGGCCTGTGACATTTATTGCGATAGCAATTATATGGACACTGCAAGCGCATTTTTGCCGTCGCTGTCGTCGTCGCCGTGACGTTCCCTATAAAGTCCAATGGCGATAAAATCGTTGCCGCGCACCGTACGCTATGTGTGCAAGGGAAAGCGGGCGAGTGTGCGCCGGCAACTGCACCTTAATTTTGCGCACGCGAGAGAGGAAGGTGGCCGGAAGCGCGCGCTCTTCGTTCGCTGGGCACGGGGAGGAGGCGACGGAGAAGGTAGGGGTGGGGGTGGGTTGTGCTCTTGCGGCTGCTGTATGTTTTGATCATGCACAATGCACGCGTAACGCAGGACATTGCCAGAGCTCACATGCTCTGGCAATGTCCTGCGTTACGCGACACAGAGTTCAACAACGAAGAGGTCTGGGAGGAAGACCTTAAAAGCGGCGACCTCTCGGGTCAACTTCGGGCTGTCTAGAGGGCCTGCGAGAGGGCGGAGGGCCATGGTCTTCCGGTCCCTGCGTGGGAGCGGCCCGCGACTGCTACCGATTTGCCCTGAAAGGGGGCGTCCAAACGCAGTTCCTCAGGACCTGAATAAAAGTTATTTGTCTGTCTGTCTGCGGCTGCTGCTGACGGAGCTCCCGCGCGGGCACCGTATCTTGAAAGCGATTTGCTATGTGGCCGAAGTGTGCGCCCGCGGGCGCCTCATCGTTAAAGCGATCTGCGATGGGTACAAATTGCAAAAGTACATGCACCGAGTGCCGGTAATTCGCCCGCTGCGGCTGGCGCTTTCTCACTCCATCGTTTTTAAGGGTCCCTGAAACGGTTCGGACAAATTTTGTAGACGCGTAGGGTACAGCTACAGTAAAACAATCGCGTCACTATTGAAGTGAAGCGTCTCATACTAGGAAAGCTGCGGACGATTACAAGTTACGCTCCTCCCTAGCCATGCATTTCCTCGAGAACACGTTCGCCGAGTGATCGGGGCTAAGCTCCGCCTTCGCTGAATCTACGTCATGTTGTGACGTACGTTGTCGTCTATTTCCGGTTGTCTTGGAGCCAGCGCGCGAATGCTCAACTCTCGGCTAGCCGCCGGGCCATCGATCCCCAGCGAGAGCGATCAAGCAGCGTGCGTTGCCAGCGTTCTGCCGCAGCACCGAGTCTGTCCGGTATTCCGGTGGCCACAAGCGAGCTCGGTCTTTTGACAAATAGCCAGAAGCGTAAACTAAAGCCCCTCCATACCGCTTCGTAGACGTACGTGAGCGGTCTGATCGGCATGCACGGTCCAGCCATCTGGTGGCGCAGAGCTTAACCAGCCAAATACAGAGCTAATATTCCTGTAACCAAGTGTAAAACATTTTAAACGCATAAAAAGACAACGTGTTCAAGATTACGCTCCTGCCGAAAATAATGGTCAATTAATGGTCAGAAGGACCTACCCTAACCGCTCAATACGTCTGTACAAAATCGTCAAAATCGTCTCAGGGTCCCTTTAAACAGTTTCCGCGGTCATCGAGCGAGATGTGATCATGTTTACCTGTGCGCGCATGACACCGTGCTTGTTTATTTAGTTAGTAAGCGAATATTTACAACTTCATGCGGCCAATAAAACTACTATTTATACTTCGTATAGCTGTCTACTAATTTGCTATCGCAATCGATGCTTCGCGTTTCGGCCGCAACTGCGACTTTTTGTAAATTATTTCACTGTACTGTTGAATGTACCTTTACACTGAAATAATAGTCGTGTGTTTGTACTAATGACACGCGCATGTGGAACTTAGGTCAAAATATGGGTGAACATGCTGCTCTGAATTCATGCAAACCTCTCGAGGCTGCCTGGGGAAATGTCTGCCATTATAGAATAAGCGATATAATTACGTTTGGGTCAGAATTGTTCGATTGTAGCGCAATGTTGTGGCGAACATTCTCACTAACGCTTCATCTGCACTGTTGTGTGCTCTGTGTATGTAGCGCCGCGATCTGAGCTATCGCAATGGACGACTTGGCGCAACAGGCTTCGAACCGCAATCATTGATTTCTTTTACACCGAGAAATTGGGATCGCGAAATTTAGATGGCGCTGCCGTGCCTTCACTAGTAGGGAGCCTACATGCAATGCCAGTATGTAAAGTGCAACTTCCTCACGCGCTTGGATTTAGAGTTGACGGAAGTATGAACCTGTCGCTAGTTGATATGAGCAAGAGACGCTTAGAGTATCCGTTGAAAGAAAAGCAGGAGACTGATAAGACAGGATTCATTACAGGCATAGGCAGCGGTACGAGGCAGATAGAGAAGATTAAGGAGAGGTATACTATAGAAGGAAAAGCATTGATAGCATACCTAATAACTCAAGCAGGCTAGGTGACCTTTTGTCCTCGCCCCGTTTCAAACGGGAAGCCAATAAATCATCATCATCATCATCATATAGGTAGCGGTACAAGGTATATACAGAAAAAATGATGAAGAAAAAGAATATTAAGGAGATAGATACATAAATGCTAGAACGATAAACTTGTACAGCCCATAAATAAAACTGGCTAAGTGACTATTTCTCACCGCCCTGTTTCAAAGCCAATAAATTCTCATCATCATAGCTGTAGTCATGCGTGCTGCATCATGGCAGCACGCATGAGCTTCTATGTGAGTTTCACTACCATGTGCACATGTACCTTGATACGTGGTCCCCTGGAATATAGCCGCCGGAGGCTCATGTGACAGACGCTTGCAACCTCTTCCGTAACTATTGACCGGACGAATTCCTGCAGAAATTCCTGGATGTCGCATGGCTTTCAGAAAATTCATCTTCCGATGTGCAGCTCTCGTGGTGTTTGTATTGGCGAGCTCACAGCGTAGTTTGTATTCTGGACAATTTGGTTCTGATTGAAACTTGGCATGTGTTGGATGATGATTGCGAACAACCACCGCGTTTCCCCCGCTGGAGGTGGCGCAGCTTTTTTTATTTTTGTTCAAGATGCGGTCAGCGCACTTTAAATTTGGGACATATATAATTAACCGGCCACACTGATGTGTGCGGTGGTCTGTCACTTGTAGGCAGAAATTGCATAAACGGTCTGTGCCGGCCGTCAATACTCTTCCAAAAGGCAATGGCGAAGCTGTGTGGTTTTGATAATTATGCAGTGAAGGACTTCTTGCGTGAGGGCATAGCTAAATAAGAACGGTGTGGGTGTGATTTGGCAGGTTGTGATGGCGCTGTCACTACAGCCTTCCCACGAGATGGTGCGAGTTCTGAAGAGCCGCCTCGAAGACAGGGGCTGTTCTGCGGCCTCCACGGCGTAAATTGCACGGCTTCCACTCGCATAATGTCTAGACAAAGCTATCTCGCATCTGTGCGGCTCCGAATCCAAACTCAACCACAAATGTAGCAATCTTGAGCAACCCTGCTCACTAAAACAAAAGCTGATTCTGAAAGGTGAACACGCGGCCACAACTCAAATGTAGCCTAGGTCAATTGGCGAGAAACTATAGCTTTCTCCCAATGTACTTTGCTTCTTTTTGGTCAGTCGACACATAATGAACCATGAGCCGGCAAGATCCTGGGGCACCATTTCCTTTCAAGTACGCATCGTCTTCATCCGTTGGGTGCTCGTTTGATCTATTATGTTTTATTGTAATAAATGTTTCATCCATGCAACCTATAGGAGCTACTCAGATTTCCGTCATGTTGAACGCTCGCGTCATGCAGAGCTAATAAAGTAGGTTTAAAGACATCCTGTAGATGTCTGTAGATGCCCGGGGGTGGGGTAAGGGTAAATGAAGGACGGAAGGAATAGCGGATAGAAAAAGCTAAGCAAAAAAAAAATTGAGCCGGCTTCCGGGACTTAACGTCGCGAAGACTGATGTAACAGCAGAACTGGTGTCTTATACTAGCTTTGACTTAGCTTTCACTCGTCTTTACTTGGCTATAACTTCGCTTATACTTAGCGTTCACTTGGCTTTTCACTTTGCTATAATTCAACTTGAACTTAGCTCCCTCTTAGCTTTTTCACCGTGGCTTTTGCTTAGCGGGTGTTAGGTGCTGAGACGCAGCTTCTCTATGTCTCAATTTTGGGTCAACACAGTCCTCTACTTTTGGGTCAACACAGTACTCTACTGGCGTGAAACTAGCATTCCCTCAATGCATTCGCTTCTTGTCAGTCCACACACAATGAACGATGAGCCGGAAAGTTCCTCGGGCACCATTGCCTTTCAAATACGCATCGTCTCCATCCGTTGGGTGCTCGTTTGATCTATAACGTTTTATTGTAATAAATGTTTCATCCATGCAAGCTCTAGGAGCTCCACAGATTTCCGTCATGTTGAACGCTCGCGTCGTGAAGACCTAATGAAGTAGGTTTAAGGACAGTAAAAGATGTCCTGTAATTTAATCTGACATTTCTGTTATGGTCCTCGTCGTGTCGTCGCCGTTGATGGGCCACCTCTTCAATATAACGAGGAGGTAGCCCACTCCCATTTCCATAACTGAGAGAGATAAACGGGATGGGAAAGGCAGGAAGATTAACCGGTGAAGGTTCCGGTTTGCTACCCTGCACGGGGGGAAGGGTGAGGGGAAATGAAAGTCGGAAGGAACGGCGGTAAAAAAGCAAAGCAAAACCAAAAAAATTGAGCTAGCTTCACAGACTTAACGTCGCGCAGACTGATGAAACAGTGGAGGTGGTGGCCTATACTAACTTTTACTTAGCTTTAATGTTTTTACTTAGCTTTACCTTCGCTTATACTTACCTTTACCTTGGCTTTCATTTAGCTTTAACCTAACTTTAACTTAGCTCTCTTAGCTTTTTCAAGTTAGCTTCTTCAAATTAGCTTTTGCTTAGCGGGTGTTAGTTACCGAGACAGAGGTTCTTTCTCTCTCTAAATTCTGGATCTCCAACCCAACTCCGTCGCCTTGCTTCAGCAGCCCTTGCTCGGAAATGCGTATCTGCGCACAGTAGTTGAAGCCGCTCCCGAGTAGCATCACGACGCCGTTGACACCGCGCCTCTTCTTCTTTGGGAGCAAGCTGCTTATTCGTCCTCGCCCTGCTCACGGCAGAACGACGCCGCCGCCAGCGCACGCTCTCTTCAGCTCAGAACCCTCACGCCATGATTACGTCATCACTTCTTTCTCTCTCTTAAGCTCCGCCTTCTCTCTCACTTAAGCTCCACCTTAACAACTGCTGGCGCACACTCCCTCGATATCTCCATCACAACGTCATCGCTACCCTCTTTTTAGCGCCAACCACCTGCGGACCAGCGCGCACCTTCCACCGCTCTCACCCTCGCCACTCTTCGAATAGGTGTTCCCTGGCGCGCGCTCCTCACCCAGCTGCGCCGATTCTTGGTGTACGCTCGGCACGGCTCAACGTGGACCTTAATATTTAGACAGCTCTACTGTTAAAACAACAAAATGGGGTAGGGAAAGTTGTGAACGTGCATGAGAACTGCAGTCTCTCCAAAAGGCTCCTCCAACGTAAAAATTTCAACAGTGCTTTGACTGTCTTGTGGTGTGGCGACTGTATACTATGCCTGCTCCGAAAGCCGCCATTCGTCAAGACGCGCCATCGTGGTCGTGAGTGACTGCTTGTTTGTGCTCTACCGTAGACAATTACAAAGAACGAATTCGATAGTTTGCTCGTCGCCGCAGTGGTCACATGCAGCACTACCCTCCCATCCGATACCAGATGCACCAACTGCCTTTAAGTTACAGCTAACAGTAAACTTCACTGTATCACTTTGAATCAAGAAAAACATGCTATAGGCTTCTTGTGGACCTGAGCGAAATGCTCAATAGTGATTTCGTCTAGAATTTACGTGTCACACATCCTGAACAAAATTGCAGTACAATGCCTATAGTCGTTGCGTACGCAAGAAAATGCGGCGCATGTGAGTTGCGAAATCCAAACTCTCGCCTAAGTGCAGTTCGTCTTAAGTGATACTGAACTAGTGAGCCTAGCGGCTGCTTTAATCACATTCGGTGCGGATTTGGAGTGCGCAGAATAATATTGTGGATAGCAGACAAGGGCATACGCTGTGAAGGCGCTATAGAAAACTAATAAGTAATTTGAAAGTCAAGACATGCTTCCGTGTACGCCTTTTGTGTGTTCTCAGCAGCGGATATAAATTTAAGCGCGAGAGGGCGCCAAAGCACTCGACCATCTTGCCACGCTATTGGAGCGTCGCGGGTGTTTTCTCTCGCTTGCCTCTAGGGCATTGACTTTTCTCTAACACATCGACCATGCGAACACGGGGCTGATGAAAAAACGGATGAAAAAACAACTGTCCGACGTGAGCTCGTTCCCCACCTGCGGACAGTTTTTTTTTTCATCCGTTTTCATTTCCATTAATTCATCATTTCTTTAATTCAATTAGTACGTACAAGTAATTTTCCCTATGTTGTCCTTGGTGTCATTGTTTGTTGGCTTCCTATGATATGATAATAAAAATCGGACTCCTCGATTCCCTTTCTTCTCGTTCATTACATAACGAGGGCTCGAATCCGGCAACATTGATGCCTTCAGGTAGCATATGTGGGATTATTGACCTGTTGTCATCACCCAAAGAGATCACGTGCTCGTGACGCCTGCGGCAGAAAGGATCTTCTACATCCGCCCCTAGGTTTGTGAGTAGTGGCGCCGGCAAACACACCCAGGGTTAATTCTTGTTGTAAAAACATAAATACCCAGAAAGTGGATGGGAAAACGGCTCCGCGGTAGCTCAATGGTGTGAGCAACGCACGCGTAATGCGAAGACGTGGGTTCGTTCCACACCTGCGGACAGTTGTTTTTTCATCCATTTTCATTTCCGTTAATTTCTCATTTCTTTAATTCAATTAGTAAGTACAAGTTATTTCCCCTATGTTGTTATTGGTGTCATTGTTTGTTGGCTTCTTCTGATATGATAATAAAAATCGGGCCCCTCAGTTTCCTTTCTTCTCGTGCAATCTTTTTTTTTTACACTACTTTGAAATGTATTTAATACCCACTCCGGTCTAAGGCCTGAACTACAGACCGGCAGTACTTAAATAAAAAAAATTAAATAAATGAAAAATATGTCCAGGTTTTATGTAGCAGCAGTAGTGAACATTGTTATGATCGGCCTTAAATTCAGTGTCGCAAGTCGGGGCAACGTTGCGACTCGCTTTCCTTTGCCAAGGTAAATGCCCACATCTACGGCAAAATGTCACTCATACTGCCCCGGCCTAGCCCTGAGCTGACCTGTGCAACCGGTGAGCTCAGATGACCAAGGACTGCGTCGAACACAGAGGCATTGGCACCTCCATTAAAACACCAAGAAACCAGAGAAAACGCCGACAATGCAAGAAACCAGCAGAGGTACACAACCTTTTCTCCGAAGGCCTCTCCCTTTCCGTACCGCTGATCGTCTCGGCTAATCGCAGGAGGTTATTCCGTACTGCCCCCCCCCCCCTCGTTAACGAGAGCAGGTCGGGACTCTGATTGAGTCACCAGCCATGCACCAATAATGTAAATAAATTCCTTCTCGTTTTCAACATAATGATTGCCACCTTCGTCGTCGTCTTCTGATTCCTGCAGTGAAACCCACCTTATCCGGTCCAAATATGATCAACAGACCCATTCTGCATGATTGGCGAAGAACGGCCACACACGCAGTGACTCATATTCAGTAGCTCATATTCCGTGTATAAATCATACAAAGTGGATTAAAAATTTGGAGGACGCTTAAGCTTCGCCTTTAACAGTACAGCGCGACAGCGTTCAAAGTTTCCTTACTGCTTCTCACGCTTCCCGGCAACTGCAGCTTATGTGACCGTACTGCTCACCGGGAAACGCTGGCGGGGAACGCTATGCACGAAGGCGAGCTTTCTGGTAGAAAAGCGGCCCCTCCCGGGGGCTGATCTCGGAGGTAGTGAACGGCCGCCCCTCCCCCCCCCCCCCTAAAAAAAAAAACACCGCATATCCACGGGGTGAATGATGATGAGTGGGCGAAGCTCCGGAGGGAATCATCGGTAAACCGTGAATCTTCCGTGTAATTCGCACAGTCTCGCCGCACTAAATCGAACGATTGACTTCCACCAATGACACGCGCCATATGTGACGTCATTGCTATTTTATAACATCGCCCTTCATTATAATTGCACCATCTCCCGCTTAAGGGGACGCTAGCACAAACGCGTTAGAAACGTGCAGTACTCTAAGGGGAAGAGGCCACAGCGTCTTACGCAGCCGTTTACACACGCCGGAACGTGCACCGCGTTTGCCGACGCCATCAGCGTTTATGAATACGGGGGTAAGGCGGAGAGGCCACGGCGTCTTACACCAGCTTCTTGCACGGGCCGTAACGCGCTAGCACAAACGCGTTAGAAACGCGCAGTCTTTCGTTAATGTTGGGTATTTATTGCCATCTAGGTGCGTCTGTCCATGTGCGCTTCGTGCGGTAGTGGTTAGCGCCACGCGTTCAGAAGCGAGGGGTCCCTGGTTCGATTCCGCTACGGCCACAACTCTCGGAATTTTTTTTTTCTCATAAAAGTAGACGTGGCTACCTACTACGACGACTACTACTACAGAGGAGGGACAGACCCACACCCTAAGGAGCTTCGCCCCTAAAAAAAAAAAAACAACGTCATGTTCAGGTTTCTATTATTTCCACGCAGTTTTAATGTTTCAGTCTGCGAAGGTTTAACATAAAAAGCATGAGCTGTCGTTGTTTTGTTTCATGGCAATTGTTTGTTGGCTGTCATTGTCAAAATTCCGAGGAATAATTTGTCAACAGTAGCAGACAAGCCATGAGCATCTTTAGTGACTGAATGGTGTGGTAATATAACCCGCATATACCGCCTGTCATATAGCAAGGCCTGGCATATACGTATACCTAAATATATAGGGAAATGTTCGCGTACGTAACAAATGCCGGCGCCGACACCGACATCCCGTTTTCTGCGACACGAGGCTCTTAGCGCTAAGAAATTATTAGAAGAATCCTTTCAATATATCTGACGATTCCAATAACAGATCGGTGTGCTTTAGAATTCCTAGTGAGCCAACACCATATGTTCACGTTTTAGCAGGGGATCAGAAATACGCATACCTGGTTGGCATAAAAGGCTTATTTAAGCCCGTTCGCTGGTACTTTCATTTGGCGTACATATAACCTTATTATATTTATCTACACATATGTTCACCGAGATAGCAGCTGAACCATTAGCAGCAATGCAGCCGCTTCAAGCCCGTGAATGTAGGAATTATTTACTTTAATAGCAAGCTCAGTGACATTAGCCACCACACCGTTCCAAAGCGAATTGTACTGCAACATACATCTATCCAACCTCTCTTGGTGCTTACAAAACTTTCTTTATGCATTTTCTATTTCGTGAAACGCTTGGTCTGGTACACGTATTAGAAGGCTCCACATTGTAGTTTTGTCGAAATGTAATTACGTTTATGTAGTGTTTAAAAAATGTAAAAATACCTGCCTGCGCATTTTTTCTATATGTAAACATAGAGAGCCCTAATCATAAGTATATACGCAGGTCGACTGCACTGTACTGTAAGACTTATCAAAGTTGGATTGTGTTAGATTTTTTATCACTCGATTGCAGGGGAGTGTAGACTGAATTCTTACGGTTGCCCCCTAAGTTAAAGTATAATTTTGGCAATTTTTCAGGATTTGTAATTAGCGCGTAGAACTTGCGCTCGTGTTCATTTCACAGAAAGACAATACGTCAGCAACCACGCGTCGCGGAATATCTCATAGGGTTGTTCGCAACTAACCATGTGGAACTACTCCGAAACCCCAGAAAGTAAACGCGGTGGCGTTTGTGATTCGTTGCGAACTATTAAAACCAGGTGCCGTCTAGCCGTTCTAGAGTTAGGCTGATTGAGGGACGTCAAGACCGAGCAACTTTGATTATTTCCGCATATGTATTATTGTGGTGGCATATTTCCTGTGTTGTTTCCCGGGTAACTTGCGTATTACTTATAGGATAGCACATTAAATTGTTCGGAGATTCCTCGTTACCCATTGGCGATAAAAGTAATTTCTATTACCAGCATGCTCCTTCATAAACAGTATTCAAAATATTGCCTGATTACAAAATACGTTCTCTGTCTGTAAAATTTGTTTGCCTTTTTCCTTCATTAGTTACAGCATATATTACAAAACGCTCAAACTGTAAATAATGGCTTCCTCACGAGAAAATCACGTGGACACAAGGCACTGCAACCAGTTCGATTGAATCCTAAACATTGTCCTCGTTTTTTGAATGCAATCGTTGGTGGTTGTTTGGTGTAAGTCTTCAACCGCAGATACTCAGATGTATCCCTGATGTCCCAAGTCCAGCAATCTGGGACATCGACTACTGCGGTGAAGCCAACCCTGGGGTGATGCGGTTGGCGTAACTCTATGGGCAGCATTTTTTAAAAATCGATTGCTGAGCAATGGCTCGTTTCTCGCGATTTGCACTTTAGGCACTCAATCCCGACAACGTTCTCAAGCTATATGTCGAGTGTAGTTTAATTCTGCCGGCTGGATTTTTTTCCTGGGGCACTTTTGTAGAACCATTTAAAATGCATGGGGTGATTTTTAAAACGTCATTTGCAGCACAGTAAAAACTAATCCGCTAATTGCACTCTAGTGGCACATACTGTAGGTTTCTCTATATATGTAGGTCCAGTTTGGTTTTATTCCGCTGGCTGAATTTTTTTCCTGGGGCGCTTTTGTTTGGCTACTATGCGGCAAAGCATCTTTACAGGGGCAAAAGATTCGTCCGCCGTTGAATTGATGGGAAAGAGCTTGTAGACCATGCTAAAAATGGACACGAATGTGCAGCTGTGATGCATATTTGCGCCCTGGCGTATAATGAAAGATGATGGTGTCAGATTCTGCAAGAAGGAGCGGGCCAAATGGCTTTATGGAGTGCCATCGAAGCACTAAGAACGGCTGCGCGTGCCCCTTTTTCTCAAGTTTCGGCGCATGGTAAAGTGTTTCATATGGTATTTAGAACGATAAGGTATTTAGAAAGATTTACTATTACGCAAATTTTTCACACAAAAGGACATCGCCAAATGGAGCACTTGATACTTGTGTTTACGTGTTACTTGTTCGTTGTTTACTTGTTACGTGTGTTACGTGTGTTTAGTGCAATGTGCCGACAATGCGAAGGCTTGAATATTAGCAGTGTAAAAAATTGAAAGGGAAAACTTATGATCTATAGAACGCGTGACGGAACGAAATGAAGAGGAAAAGAGAGTCCCCGTGTTACAGCGAAAATCAGCAGCTTCGTCTCGTTTAATAAACGATGGCATTTTAGTTTTAAATGCATAAGCATTTCTATGACTACCAAATGAGATATTTGGCCGTCCGTCACGTAAGACGAATGCAATGGCTCATAACCACGTAAGGCAGAGGCTACAAGCGCTCAGCGAAGTGAAGCAAACAGCGCATACATCATTGAGGTCACCCATACAATACAAAGAACAGCACATGTTTCAACAAAGAAAAACTTCAAACAAGCATCCGAACCATGAATAAAACATTGCATGCCCCCCTCAGCAATTGTAGTGGTAGTTTTGCAACAGCTTAGCTGTACATCCAGGTTGATAAGGACCGATAATAGTTGATAAGGGTCAGATCATGTTCGATAAGGTTCGATGGATGAGGGTTAATAAGGGTTTATGCTGGTCCAATCAATTTCATAACATTGATAATGACACTGGGCTGCGTGGCGATTAACAAGCGGCACAATGCTTGTGCATACTTAGGCAACTTCCAGAGGACTTTCTGCGTGATTTCTTTTTTTCAGTTCGGAAGTATAACTAAAATCATGCGTGCCTGTTAAGTGTACGCAAATCTGGCACGTTCTACGCGAAAGAGGGTTGTGAGGGTTT